>NC_138971.1:176922500-176940000 GCF_055761805.1 Camellia sinensis | reverse complement strand
GGTAACTCTTATTTAATAGGCTTTAATCCCATTCCCCTCGATGAATTCTCAACTAACTCTTTGGTTAGTGGATCCGTTATGTTGTCTTTAGACTTAACATATTCTATGGACATAATTCCATTAGAGAGTAGTTGTCTTACGGTATTATGTCGACGACGAATGTGTCGAGACTTACCATTATACATACGACTCTGTGCTCTACCAATTGTTGATTGACTATCATAATGTATGCATATAGCAGGCACCGGTTTTGGCCATATTGGAATATCTTCAAGGAAGTGGCGAAGCCATTCTGCCTCTTCCCCTGCTTTGTCTAAAGCTATGAATTCAGATTCCATAGTAGACCTAGCAATACAAGTCTGTTTGGAAGATTTCCAAGATACAGCCGCCTCACTAAGAGTAAAGACATACCCACTAGTGGACTTTGAGTCTCTTGTATCCGATATCCAATTTGCATCACAGTATCCTTCAAGTACTGCTGGATATCTAGTATAATTAAGCCCAATGTTACGAGTAAATCGGAGATATCTAAGAACCCTTATAATTGTTTTCCAATGTTTTACTCCCGGATTACTCATATATCTACTTAATTTACTTACTGCATAAGCTATATCTGGGCGAGTGCAGTTCATCAAGTACATTAAGATTCCAATAATTTGGGCATACTCTAATTGAAAAATACTTTCCTGTACATTCTTAGAAAGATACAAATTAATATCTACAGGTGTTCTTACAAGATGATCATCATCTTTGCTGAATTTGTCAAGTATTTTCTCAATGTAATGAGATTGTGACAAAGCATATCCTTCTGATGTTTTGGTAATTTTCATACCAAGTATTACATCAGCAATGCCCATGTCCTTCATGTTAAAATGTTTATTCAACATTTTCTTGGTAGTTTTAATCATGTCATTATTACTAACAATGATGAGCATATCATCTACATAAAGACATACAATGACATAACATTTATTTGTGTTTTTAATATAAACACATTTGTCACACTCATTAATTTTAAATCCATTTGACATCATTACCTTGTCAAATTTCTCATGCCATTGCTTTGGCGCTTGTTTTAAACCATATAATGATTTAACCAATTTACACACTTTCTTTTCTTTTCCTGGAACAGAAAACCCTTCTGGTTGTTCCATGTAAATTTCTTCATTTAACTCACCATTTAAGAAAGCGATTTTTACATCCATTTGATGAATTTCTAAATTGTATAGAGATGCAATGGCAATTAGCATTCTAATGGATGTTATTCTAGTAACCGGTGAGTATGTGTCAAAGTAATCAAGACCTTCTTTTTGTCTAAACCCTTTGACCACAAGTCTTGCCATGTATTTGTCAATTGATCCATCCGCTTTCAATTTTCTTTTGAAAATCCACTTGTATCCAAGAGGTTTACAACCTGGTGGCAAGTCCACTAATTCCCAAGTGTGATTTTGCAAGATAGATTCAACTTCACTATTGACAGCTTCTTTCAATAAAGAGCTTCAGGACTGGACATAGCCTCTTTAAAAGTTAAAGGCTCATTTTCTAACAAAAATGTTAGAAAATCTGGACCAAAAGATTTTGAGGTTCTAGCACGTTTACTGCGCCTAGGTTCTTCTTCCTCATTTTGGTCTAACTCTTGCTCTTGATCATGTTCTTGATCATTACTAGTAATAGTATCAAAAGATCTTTTATTATTACTAGTCTCTTGTCCAGTTTTATTTGGAAATACATGTTCAAAGAATGATGCATTTCGAGACTCAATAATAGTATTTACATACATTTCGGAATGTTCTGATATATGAATCAAAAACCGATATGCACTACTATTCTTGGCATAACCAATGAAAATGCAATCAATGGTCTTAGGACCTATCTTAGTCTTTTTAGGACTAGGAATAGCCACTTTAGCCAAACACCCCCACACTTTTAAGTATTTGTAGGATGGTACTCTACCATGCCACATTTCATAAGGTGTTTGATTCACTTTCTTTCGGGGTACTTTATTTAAAATATAATTAGCAGAAAGTATTGCTTCCCCCCATAAGTTCTGAGGTAATCCAGAACTGATTAACATGGCATTCATCATTTCTTTTAAAGTCCTATTTTTCCTTTCAGCAATTCCATTTAGCTGAGGTGAGTAAGGAGTGGTGGTTTGATGAATTATTCCATGTTCTTTACAAAACTCACCAAAAGGTGATTCATATTCACCACCTCTATCACTTCTAAGTTTCTTGATTTTCTTATCAAGTTGATTTTCAACTTCATTCTTATATTGAATGAAAGTTTCCAAAGTTTCATCCTTGGTTCGAAGTAAATAAACATAACTATATCTAGTATAGTCATCTATAAAAGTGATAAAATATTTTTTCCCACCTCTAGTTTGAATTGATTTAAAATCACAAATGTCACTATGAATTAATTCAAGTGGTTCTGTACTTCTTTCAATTGAATGAAAAGGAGTTTTAGATAATTTTGCCTCAACGCAAACTTCATATTTATGATTTGAATCAATGTTAAATTTAGGTAAACATTCCATATTAATTAATCTACGCAAAGATCCATAATTAACACGTCCTAGTCTACTATGCCATAAATTTGAAGACTCAAGCAAGTAAGAAGAAGATGTAGTATTATTAATAACTGAGGGTACAATGATCATTACATTTAACTTGAAAAGGCCATCAGACATGTAACCTTTTCCTACATACATCCCGTTTTTGGTAAGTACAAACTTGTCACTTTCAAAAACTAGCTTAAACCCATTCTTACTCAATAAAGATCCGGAAACTAAATTCTTGCGAATGTTCGGTACGTGCAACACATTGTTGAGAGTGAGTTCCTTTCCAGATGTTATCTTGAGTACAATCTTTCCTTGTCCTTCAACTTTGGAAGTTGAGGAGTTGCCCATAAAGAGTTGTTCACCATTGGCCACTATAGAATAAGATGTGAACATCTTTTTGTCGGCACAAATATGGCGAGTAGCACCAGTGTCCACCCACCATTCTTTAGGATTTTCGACAAGATTTGCCTCGGAAACAACTGCAGAAAGATTGATATCATCTATACCATTGGAAATATTGTTCACTTCAGTCATGTGGGCTTGAGCAGGCTTCTTGCTTGTCCTTCTTTTGCTTTTGCCTTTGCTACGACAATCTTTGGCCCGATATCCCTCTTTGTCACAGATGTAACATTTGCCATTAAACTTGTACTTTTTATTATCCCCTCCTTTAGAGCCTTGTGATGAACTTTCTCCAAAAGACTTTTGTTTCTTGATTTTTGAAGCATGTTCCACCACATTTGCCTTAGACTCCATAGGATGCTTACCAGCCCGCTTTTCAGAATTGCGGTTGTCCTCCTCAATTCTCAAACGCACAATTAATTCATCCATAGAAATTTCTTTGCGCTTGTGTTTGAGGTAGTTCTTGAACTCCTTCCAGCCTTTTAGTAATTTTTCAATTAAGGCTGCAACTTGGAATGATTCACTGAGAGACATTTCTTCTGCGTGAATGTCATGCAGAATGAGTTGGAAATCTTGAGCTTGGCTGATCACAGTTTTTGAATCAACCATTACAAAATCCAAGAATCTGCCAACCACAAATTTCTTTGAGCCGGCATCTTCCGTTTTGTACTTTTTCTCCAACGATTCCCAAAGTTCCTTTGCTGTCTTGATTGGACTATAGACGTTGTATAATGTGTTGTCAAGTCCGTTCAAGACGTAGTTCCGGCAAAGGAAATCGACATGTTTCCAAGCATCAACCGCAGCAACCACTTGCCAGTCGGTTTCATCCTCTTTCAGGATAGGAGCATCTTCACGGAAAAAACGAGCCAAGTTCAGAGTTGTAAGATAGAACAACTTTTTCTGTTGCCATCTTTTAAAGTCAGTTCCTGAGAACTTCTCTAGCTTCTCTCCATGATTTATTGGTACTGTCATCACAGGAGAGGGGGTTGGTGCAATTGCAACCACCACAGTAGTACTTGTTTGGGCATTTGTTTCAGTAACCATCAATTCTAATTTATAAAACAAATTTATAATTAAAATTTTCACTACACAGAAAATTAAACCAAATTCACAGAATTAAATTCTGTAAAAATAAAAGAAACAAGAATGTAACTTTTATTTTCCAATTAATTTGAAAATAAAATAAAATTTTGTTTAAACAAATTAATTCCACACAGAAAAATAAATTCTGTAAAATAAAAGAAATAAAAACTATAAATTTTATTTTTCAATTAATTTGGAAATAAAATAAAATTTTATTTAACCAAATTAATTCCACACAAGAAATTAAATTCTGTAAAATAAAAGAAATAAGAAAATAACTTTTATTTTTCAATTAATTTGGAAATAAAATAAAATTTTATTCAACCAAATTAATTCCACACAGAAAATTAATTTCTATAGCACTTCAATAATTAAAATACTAAAACAGAATTTTAAGTAATGAAAACTCAGAAAATAATTTCTAAAACCCAAAATTAATTTCTGAAAAATTTCACAAAAATATATTCTGAATTGTTAATGACACCAGTATCGTACTACTAGTTGTTGTCAAAGAAAAGAGACAGTATATTACTACTATCTGTCAAATAGCATATAATCACTATTTGCTTTTCCAACCAGAATATTATTTTGTAAATCCACAGAAAATAATTTTCTTCCGAAATTATTTACGAAGAATGAAAAAAAAGGGAAACAAACGAAAAATTCTGTAAATAGAATAATTCGAGTCTGTCTTAAGATTGTTGGAACAATCTTCTGTGTAAATAAAATAACTTGAAAAAAAAAACAAACAAAATAAATAAATAACATACTGGATTTATTTATCGAATCGAATTAAAATTAAGACCAAGTCGAGTGTGTGACACTCTGTCCTTAAGACAGATTCGCCCCGCTACGGTTCTTACGGTTGAGTGGCGTCTATCTCCCAAGATACAATGATCTTCACAAATTTGTAAAAGCACTTCAAACAAATTTGTCCGGCGAACTAGAACCTTGTGTTCTATAACTCTCTGAAATTTATTCCTAATATTTTATATGAAGAATAATGCACTAAAAGAAAATGGACAGCAAAGAGACAAGAATTTCATACTGAATTTTTCGGATCAATCAAAATTGGAATGAGGCTGCCTTTATATAGGCTTTGTTGGCACCTATTCAATTTGAATAGAAAATGTATGAAGAAGGGACATACATATTCCTTTAAAATAAAGAGACACCATGAAAGGTTTGCACCGTTTCATTCAAATGAAAGTTTGACCCTTCCTTTAAAACAAAAAGACACCATGAAAGGTTACACCCTTTCATTCAAAATGGAGTCTATTTCAATTCACAACTACCTCTTTATAAATTTTCCAACATCATGTTCTTCATAGGTAGCCAGTGGGGAAGATTGATGGTAAAGTAGCCAATGTTTTGGCTAGTCCGTTAGAGGGCCAAACATGAGTTGTGATTGGCTAAAATGCCTAACAGACCTCTTTTAACCAGTCTTTTGGAGTTGCTTATTGAGTTGTTTGGAAAGCTAGAAATAAGTTATATTATTTTTTTTAACATTTTTTTAGTGATTTTTTCTAAAAATTATACCATTTTTTTTAAAAAAAATTCCGGTCCATTTTGTGTAGTAGACGGATGTAAAAAGTAAAAAATAAAATAATTTCAAAAAAAAATTAAAGAAAAAATTAAAATAAGTCAAAAAAGAGTCTACTATTTTTTGTTTATTTGTCTTTTCTAGATATTTTTCTTGGAATTATTTAAAAACAATTATTCATTATTTTTTGTTCTAAAAAATTGAGTATACTTTTTAGAAAATTAAGTTTTCTTATTTTTCGTATTTTTTTTTATTTTCAGTGAATTTTTTCAAATATTTTACACAATTTTTATTTTTATTTTTTAGACACACCTAATCTAAATACACTTAAAAAGTATAATATTTGTGAATTTAAAAAAAAATTACTAAATACAAAAAATACAAAAAAAAAAATGAAAATTCAATACAAAAATACAATGAATTTTTTAAAGATTTTCTTATAAATTTTTAATTTTTAAATATATTAATATTAATATTGTGTTTGGTTAAGAGATTTGGAAAATAAAAGATAAAATGTGTGTGAAATTATGTAAAATATAAATATATTTTATTTATATTTCACCTACCTTTTTCTTTCTGTTTCCAAATTCCTTTTTAAATCTTCCAACCAAATACAACGTAAGTAAATCTAAAAGTTATTTTAAAAAATTGATAAAAATAATTAAAAATATAAAATATGAATTAAAAATTTTAAAAATTGTTTTTGAATATTGAAATTCATTTAGAATTTAAAAGACTAATTTTTTTTTTTAAAAAAGTCACTAACAAACAACGAAATAGAATCACCGGAGGTGATGGTTCAGTGGTGAAGGCATTGTCTTTCCACGGTCGCGAGTCAAGTTCAATTTACAAAGAATGCGAAAAAGTTAAATTTTTCAATGATTCTCTTTAAAATCCCGTATTATATTCTGATTGAAACTTGACTTGGCTTCGTAACTTGGCCTGATTGTGGGGATGATTAATGAGTCACTTCTTCTAAATTGAGTTAAATTAGGTTAACAACCAATTATACCGAGACCTGAAGCCACACAAACCATCCTTTCTTTTAAGCCCAAAAAAAAACAACGAAATAGAATCAGCAGGCTTTGACTGGACCTTTCTTTTTTCACCGTCTAACACGCGGGAAGCCCATGGTGGACTAGGGCCGATCTTCTCAGACGTATCAAAAGCTCCTATTTGACTGACATGACTCACTCTCTCTAAACCGTCCAACGGTGCAACCAAATTCACAATTGTGACAAACGAAGCATATATATATATATATATATAGTCGTCGAAAGTGAAATCTTGTTCACAAATCTTCTTGTAACACCGAATCCTCCAAGAGAGAGAGAATCCAATTCCACAGATTCCATTTCCACGGTCCTAATTCCTCCGCCGATTCTTCACCTCGCACGATCCTCCGGTTCCAGAACTAGCCATCAGCGTAAGTCCCAATATATTCATACATATAATATACACATGCATATATATATATATATATAGAGAGAGAGAGAGAGAGAGAGAGTGTGTTGAAGATTTGAGTGGTGTTGTTTGCAGATAAGAAATATTTTGGAGAGAATTTGAAGATGAGGTTGTTGAAGGTGGCGACTTGCAACTTGAATCAATGGGCTATGGAATTCGAATGCAATGTGAAGAACATCAAGGATTCTATTTCTAGGGCTAAAGAATCAGGTGCTGTCATCAGGCTCGGTCCCGAGCTCGAAATTACTGGCTATGGCTGCGAAGATCATTTCCTCGAACTCGACACTGTCACTCATGCGTTAGTCTGATTTACTTCTTACACATTCTTATTCATTTTATTTTATTTTTCAATTTCAGTTTCTTCATACAATGGATAATTGATTCGATTATGTAACGACCTTGTTAATTGAAGAAATAGTTGTTCAGCATATTCATTATTTGATCATAGGTCTATGCATTTTGCTTTTTATTTATTTAATTACGTCAACTATTTTATGATCAAATTGGCTCACTTATTGAAAGTTGCTCTACTCTGTTGCTCCTATTGTGAATTATGTTCTCCAAAGAATATAGGGATTATCAGACTTTACTATTCATTATTAAGTCTAGTAACTTAAAATTTTTAGTTCAAAATCTAAGCATTGAGGACTTATTCAGTGATTGGTAAATAATGTAAGCAAGATGACTTCTTTGCCATGCCCTTCGTTCCCTCACCATTGTCACCGCCGTCCATTGTCATGACCACCACAAGCCTCGCCCTCCCTCTCGGCTACAACTGCAGCCTCAAATAATACTTGAAACACAACCAAATCATAAGTACTGACTTACTATCTGCTATTCTATATAAAGATTTATTACTTGTGGTCCCCTTGGTGCTTTAACCAAATGACATACTCAGTTAACTTTTTCAAGAATAAATCTTACACTGAAAATTATGTTCCCAACCATACTTTTCTAAATCATACAAACGATTAGATGGGTTGGTTGTTTCTCTTATATTCTTGATTGAGAAATTAAAGTATGTGCCATTAAGTGAGGATGTGGTGGTGGAATGGGGGAGGGGGCAGCAGTGGTAGTGAGAGGAGTTGCAGCAATAGAGGAGGGTTGTGGCAGTGGAAGGGAGGTTGTGGCATGAGAGAGAGGAGAAATTGTAGTGGCAGGGATGGAAAGGCATAACAAAAGTCATCTTTGCCCATATTTGTTGACCAATTTGTAAATAATTTCCCAATATATAGAAATTAGAAGAAAAAAAAGAAAAATGAAGAACTTTTATTAAACTTATAAGTGAATAGTTTCTCATTTATTTACTGAAGTGTAATAATCTCAAGAATATATACCAGGTGTCACTTATTGATTTCACTTCAAAGAGCCATATCAGTCTATATCGTCCATGTACATTAAGATGCCTACATGATAATTTCTTGTATTCAAAGTAATGAGGGCCATGTTTTAGTAATGACAATACAGATGTTACTTCTTAGTACCAATTTATCAAAGTGGTGTGTGTATACAGTTGTTAACGTTGATGGAGTCCTGCTAGTGGCTATAATTCATTTTCTTATTCTGACTTTCGAAGTAATTCCCTTGCAGATGGGAGTGCTTAAAAGATATTTTACTTGGCGATTGGACAGATGGCATACTATGTAGCTTTGGCATGCCTGTTCTCAAAGGGTCAGAGCGTTACAACTGTCAAGTATTATGCCTAAACAGAAAAATTATCATGATACGCCCAAAGATGTGGCTCGCAAATGATGGCAACTACAGGGAACTCCGATGGTTTACAGCATGGAAGCAAAAAGAGCTTGTGGACTTTCAGCTCCCAAGCGAGATTTCCATGGCTTTGTCACTGCAAACCGTGCCTTTTGGCTATGGATACATTCAATTTTTGGACACGTATGTTGAAATATCTCCAATGCTGTCCCTTTTACTTTTGTCATGTTGCTGTTGTTGTGAATCTGTGTTGCCTATAAGATTGATTTTAAAGAAAAGTTAAGCATTTCTCCCACCCCAAGGATGCCCTATCTTTCTTTTTTCATAGAAGTTCTTTCATGAACAGTTGTAGAAATGCAGAACATCAGGCTGACTATAGTAGTACACCTTTTTGAAAAATCTACAAAGAAGAATTATGGGATATGCTATTTATATCCTCATTTTAGTCTTTTAGAGCCTAATTGTGTACTTCTGGAATTAGAGTTCTATTTCTTTCTTAGATATACATTATTTGCTGCCTTAGATCAACCTGCCATGCTTTTAGCATGCGCCAGGCTGCCTGTACCAATGATGTCCATACAGCATGTGGGATAGTTCTTTCATTTTCATGATTGATTCAGGCTAAGGCTATGATACATGTAAGGACAGCATTGGGAATATGCATTAACAGACTACCTGTTAGGAAAATTTTCTTTTTGTGATCAGCTGGTGCATGACTTACTAATTTTTTAAGAACTCATGTGCTGACAGAGCGGTCGCAGCTGAAGTTTGTGAAGAGCTATTTACACCCATTCCCCTGCATGCTGAGCTTGCGTTGAATGGCGTTGAAGTGTTTATGAATGCTAGTGGAAGTCATCACCAACTACGAAAGCTTGATCTTCGCCTTCGTGCTTTTGTAGGTGCTACACATAGTCGTGGAGGAGTTTACATGTACAGTAATCACCAAGGATGTGATGGTGGCCGCCTTTATTATGGTAAATAACCAGCCCTTAATTGACTTCTATTGTTTCCACACTTGGTGTACCCTTTCCAGTAACCTTTTTTTTTTCATGAAGTTTCTTTTATTACTTACAAGATAATCAAAAGATGTTAATTTTTGGTTTATAACTTCATCCATGGCAGATGGATGTTCTTGTGTTGTTGTGAATGAGGATGTGGTTGCTCAAGGCTCACAATTTTCTTTGAAGGATGTTGAGGTGGTGGTTGCTCAAATAGATCTAGATGCGGTATGCTCTAAGTTCACTTTCATAGCAATTTTATCTGCTGCAGTTCTAAGTTAGAAGGCAAGAAAGCTATAGTTCTTTACTAATGCTACTATTTCTATGTTCGTCAAGCATCTAATTTGCTTTTGCTATTGCATTGTTGGAGATTTCTATCGGTGCAACAAGCAGTCTAGAGAGCTGCAACTTATCCTTACAGAGCAAATAGCATTTCCTGTGATGAAAACATTTAAGAAAGTTTGAAATGCTGAATAACCATGTTTATACATTTATAAGCATGAAGCTTTTAGAAGACATTTTGTAAACTATAAATCATGATTATGTTTTTTATTTTATTTTATTTTAAATATGTACTGTCTGCATTGCATTAACATTCAATAAGACTACAGTGGATTAATTTCTACCATTGAGCAAACTAATGAAATACCTGAGTATAGGCATACTCCAATGGGAAAGAGCAGCTCAAAATCAGTCATTAATCCTGAAAGAAACAAAAGCAACACAATTCATCAACAGACATTTCTGGTGATTTATGGAGTAAAGCATGTGATAAGAAAGGAACAAAACATCCCTTATCTACTGCTTCCTTGGGTTTCATTGTTCTCATCATGTTAGTTCTGCACTGTATCTCTACCTGTTTGTGTTTGGCCTCTCAGCTACCATTTACTTTTGCCTCTCTTTTCCTTTTGCACGTGATAGCAGAAACTATCGCAAAGTGTAGCATTAAGTTGTTCAGTAGACAGCTTCATCATCCGTTCATGCCGTTACCCATCCCATTGGTGGATAGAAATTAGTTTTCCCATATCCAAAGACAGCAAGCATCACATATCTCTTTGACAGGATTAATATCTTTATGTTCGGGACAGTAATTCATGGTCTTATTCTCTCTCTGACTCATCTGGATAAACTCAATTATTTCTCTAATTGATAGAGCAAGAAACAACATATTTTACAATTTTCTTTTCTCCTCATTCTGGCCCATATAGAAGTAGTTGGTTGATGTGTCATCTGTTTAATGTGAAGGACCTTAACTAATGGATTTATGCTGTTGCACTATTCATGTTCTATGATTGATTTTTGGCATGCGCTTGAGCCTTTTAGTGTTAATAGACTTCTATAAAGTTTCCTATGACAGGACAGGTCATCTATCCAATATGCTAATGCAAATAATAAAGACTTTTTTTATTATTTTAATTCACTGTATTTTGGACCTCTGTTCTGGTTTTATCAGCATTTGCACATTTAACCTTGACTTCAATTCCTCAACTCAATTATTTAATGGCAGGTTGCCAGCCTTAGAGGATCTATAAGTTGTTTTCAAGAGCAAGCAAGTTGCAAACCGAAAGTTCCATCAATAGCGGCACCTTACAAGCTTTGTCAGCCTTTCAACCTGCAAATGTCCCTTTCAAGTCCACTTGAGGTAAGTTCTCGGTCAGGAAAAGGTGATCAAATTAAAGTATTTGATGGCAATTGAAATTTTTTGGCAATCTATACGTTTCTAGCTTCCTTAGCTAGTAGTATAATTGTACTTATATTTAAGTGTACAACTTTTTTTTTTTTTTTTGTGCTCTTGAAATATTGAAAACATTATAAACTATCTATCTTATACGTTTTTTTTTCCACAATTGTTAAGTGGTATCATTTCTCAAACTCCCGTGCTTGTTTTATATTTATGTTACTTCTTGGAATGAAATAGAACTTTGCAAAAAAAAAAAGTGTAGGTTGTGTTCTTTGGTTATAAAAGCCTTGACTCAAGGTTTTAATGTTGCAATTTGTGGACTTAGTACTTCATAGTCACGTTGATTGTGGAATTACTCAAGTATATCTATTATTTGAGACTTGGAGAATATTTAGTGCCTGTTTCGGGAGACCCAAAACCGGTTCTAGGGACCAAAACTTAGCTGGTTTAAAACCTTTAAGTATTTGGCAAATGCATTTCGAAAGCATGTTCTTTGCTTGAGAAAGGTGCTCAAGACCTAGTTAAAATCAAACTAAGAAGCGGAAGCGGGTAATTTCAAAAAAAAAAAAAAAAAAAAAAAAAACAGATAACTTAATGGAATTGGACCTGACTTTGTCTTTTTTCATATTACCCAAACAGCCCCTTAGATATAGCAGGATATCATTTTAAGGGATTACAGGTTATAAAAATTATGGATCTTGCTTTTTGGCAATGTGATGTGGAAAAATGGCCTCTGTGTCACTATTTTTTTTTTTTTACAATTGGACAATTCTAGTGGCTTCTCTGAGCTGTGTTTGCATTGCTGAATATATCTATTGAATTGTGGTTTTGGCTTTGCATATCTAAACATCATTTATAATTTTTAGATTAGATATCACTCTCCTGAGGAAGAAATAGCCTTTGGACCTGGTTGCTGGTTGTGGGATTATTTAAGAAGAAGTGGGGCCTCTGGTTTTCTGCTTCCACTTTCTGGTGGTGCTGATAGCTCATCTGTTGCTGCTATAGTCGGCTGCATGTGCCAGCTTGTAGTAAAAGGTCAGTTTTTAGCCTAACATATTGTGGCAGTGTTCTAGTACTGTACCAAATAATATTCTGAAAATCAACTCATAATTAATTAATTTAGGTACTTCATATGTCTTTTTTATAAGTAATAGTTGTTGCAGGGTCAATGGACACAATAGCTGTTTTTTTCTCTGCCATGCTTCTCTCAATGGTGAATCATTAATGGCGTTTAGCTGCACAGATCCAATTTGCATAGGATAACTGATTGGTACTATTGGTGTTGTCTGGTAGCCATAGCAATTTAACCCAAGGATTTGATAATAATGTCTAGCATGTGTCTGTTTGACAAGTGTCAAACACCAATACATGACCTCTTGAGAGGTGTCAGTGCTCCATAGCTTACACTAGTTTCAGAAATGGGCTGGGACCTCCCCTCTTTTAGAATGACTTGGACATCCCTCTACTTCCCACTAGTTTAAGATTTTCTCTGGCAAATGGCAGACAGGCTCTAAATCCTAAATCATCCCTATGCTTTCTTCAGATAAAATTTGTTCGAAATTTTCTTCATAATATTGACCCTAGTAATTTTAAACATTCAAAGTGATTGGAATAGAGGGATGATTTGGCCCATTTTATAAGCCAAAAGACTAGGCCTCAGATGGAGCTAGTGGCAAAAAAGGATTTTGTGTAGATCACACCAAGTAATGGGGATAAGCATTTGTTCAGTTGAGCAACTGTGGTTTTCCAACAGTCCTGGGATGGTTTTCAGGAGCATCTTCCCTGCAAAGTTGCTTAAGTTATAATAGTGTTACTGTTACAGAGGCACAGAAAACAGCTATTTTTGTCCTAGAATCCTGAATTGGGTATATCCTTTTCTGATTACTATTCATTGATGATTGATGTTGATTTTCGCATGCAGAAATTGCAAATGGGGATGAACAAGTCAAAGCTGATGCTATAAGAATTGGCCATTATACTGATGGACAATTTCCTACTGATAGCAAAGAATTTGCAAAACGTATATTTTACACAGTATTTATGGGATCTGAAAATAGGTGGGTATATGTAAGCATAACATATGTTTTCCACATATATTAACTTTTATATGTGGTTGATCCAATTCTGAATTTTCATTGCACTGACACTCATGTTCACAAGGCATCCTAGGTGCCCAAGATATTACTTTGCTGCTGCACAAATTAAATTAAGGACTTTCTTTTTTGAGGGTCATTTTTTTGCATCATTGCAAAACCTTTATGGTGACGATGGAAACTTTGCATTTTTGTTAATCATTTGGCAATAATCTGGATGCTCTTAATGTGGACCCTTTCTTGTGTTGGTTGTAGTCTGCAAATTTCAAAACACTTTCAGAGTTATTATTATTTATTATTTTTCTTTCAGTATAATTTTCACCCGTCTAATTTTAGCTCTTGGAAATAATGCTGCCTTTGTGGGATTATGGCCCATCTAAACCAAACCCGATTGTCCTCCTTGTTGGATCCCAGGAAGCTATTAAATTTCATTTTGTGTCCAAGAATAATTTAAGTAAAAATATTTTGAGTGAAACAAATTGATTGTTTTGCAACCACATGAATTTTCAAGTAAATTGTCTTATGAGTTTTGTAATTTTTCTTCACAGACATTTTGCAAATTCAAGAGTCTTTCTGTATATCATTGATCACTAACAGAGTCTGTTCATTACAGTTCTGAAGCCACAAGAACACGGGCAAAGGTGTTGGCAGATGAAATTGGCTCACGGCATCTTGATGTTAACATAGATGGTGTTGTTTCTGCTCTGCTCTCTCTGTTTCAAACACTTACAGGGAAGCAACCGCGTTATAAGGTAAAAGGGGTAAAAATATTGTTAATGTTTTCAAATTGTACCAAATTTGTTTTCTCATATGATGCACTAGATTGTAGATTTTGACAAGAATCTAGGCATTGGCATGTATCTACTATCTATCTTTTCTAATGAATTTAAGATTAGTTCTATTTCCCATTTTGTTCATGAGGATTGAATGCATTGTAATTCAATGGCCAACTGGGTGCGACCAGTATCATATTGATCAGAATGATAGCTTTTTGAGTAAATGTTTTGAGCTGATTGTGTTTCCACAGGTAGATGGGGGATCAAACATTGAAAACTTGGGGTTGCAAAACATTCAAGCTCGAATAAGAATGGTGCTAGCATTTATGTTGGCATCCCTCATGCCTTGGGTTCATAACAAGCCAGGTTTTTATCTGGTACTAGGTAGCTCCAATGTGGATGAAGGATTGCGTGGTTACCTAACAAAGGTATTTGATATAGCAGATTTTTGGTTCTTGAGCAAACTACCTTTTTGTATTGCTGACCTTGATTACACCAGTTATTTAATGTATAAAAAGGAATAGTTAATATATGACTCCATGCAGTTGGGTTACATATGGGAATAATTTGGGGATATTCTTCAATGGTTAACTCAATTCAGTACTCATAAAGGGTGTTGATAAATAACTTGGTTTTATGTTTTTCCACTGCATCTGGTTCCATCTTTCTTTCGTTAGTAGCCTTTATCTGTTTGTTTTCCTTACAAGAACTGCATTATTATTATTATTTACTTTTTTTTTTCTTTTTTTTTTTTTTCGTTCAGTATGATTGCAGTTCAGCAGATATAAATCCAATTGGAAGTATTAGTAAGCAGGATCTTCGTAGATTTCTGCGATGGGCTGCCACCCATCTTGGATATGCATCTTTAGCAGAAATCGAAGCTGCTCCCCCCACTGCCGAATTGGAGCCTATACGGTCCAACTACAGCCAGGTATTGAATTAAGCTCATTTCTATATTCTTGTCCTTGATATTTTGTTCTTCTTGTATGTGCATTTCTTCTGCTGTCAAATTTTATTTCATTAATGCATTGATGTTCTTGATGTTGACGGCATGCAAAGCTTCTTTCAAGTTTACATTTTTGTTGGTTATCATCTGGAATCAAAAGAAGTTCCTAGACTTATGTAGGTCAAAATCTGAGCTACATTTTTTTTTGGGGGGTGTGGAACAGCTGGATGAAGTGGACATGGGAATGACATATGAGGAACTTTCAGTCTACGGAAGGTTGCGAAAGATTTTCCGCTGCGGTCCTGTATCCATGTTCCAGGTTTGTTTTAAATTTCCTAATACTTGAGTAAGACCTCAAAATAGAAAGCATCATTATTTATAAGCTTCCATACATGAAATCATTCGAAGGATATGTTTAGGTTATGCATGCATGAGTTTGACGTATCAATGTATGTCGTAAATATAAGTTTGACATTAAAAATTATAAAAAAAAAAAAAAATTAGAAAAATTCATTGTAAATAGAAGTCTTGGTATATCACAAACGTGAAATTTTTTGACATTCAACTTTCAGAGGATTAATTGAGCTTGTTTCATTATGCATGATTAAATATATAAGGTTGTCGGCTTTAAATTTGTTCATATTTTTTTTTTTTTTTTGGTTACGATTTCATCCTTCTTTCAGAATCTCTGCTATAAATGGGGTGCAAAACTGACTCCATCAGAGGTGGCTGATAAAGTGAAGCACTTCTTCAAGTACTACTCCATCAATCGACACAAAATGACCGTGTTGACACCTTCCTATCATGCTGAGGTATCTTGATAAACAGCCTAAGTTAAAAGAATCAAACTTGATTCCATCTTGGGAATTTCTTTCATAAAATTTTCCTACTTTTATGTCTAATAACGAAGCTTATACCTTCTATGGTGTCATGTAGAGTTATTCACCAGAGGACAACCGGTTTGATCTTCGCCAATTTCTATACAATGCGAGATGGCCGTATCAATTTCGAAAGATCGATGAACTTGTACGCAATTTTGATGGTGAAAAAGCTGTTCTTACAAAATCAACCGACCAGGAAAAAGTGGGTGTTACATCTGTTGGTGGTATGGGAGTTGTGGCAGCAGGCTCAGGCAATCCAAAAGCTGGACTTTAGTTTGAGTTGATGGCTGCAAGTTCATAGTTGAATTCTTTGGGTGCAAATGAATTTGTCTATTCACCTTATGCAGTGTTTGTTTTATTTTTGTTTTTACACAATTAAGAGGAGAATAGGAAGGGAAACTGCTTCATGCAGAGGAACTTTTGACTTCCCTCAATTTCTATTGTAATTCATCCATTTTTAACAGAATAATGTCATCTATGATTTTTAGTAATAAATATGATTTCCATATAAATATTAATGAAGGACTTTGTTCCTGTGAATTTTCGGGGAAACATCAGGATGTGAAAGTCTTGTCTTGTAGTAGCCCTAGCAGCACTAATCGACCATGAATTACATGGAATTTTTAGTCTCGGAACTACTAGTCCTAGGATAGTCTGTATTAGTATTACCAGTCTTTTAAGATCACGTTGGGAATATCCATGGTGACGGGTTATCACAGCAGGAACTGCCACACAACATGAGAAACTGGCTGGAAAACTGATTCTAACGAAATGGTTGTTCAAAAGGAAGACAGCATATTGGTATGGTCAATCCTCCAACAAATGACATTTCAGAAGGTATAAATCAGAGTTTGGTTTATCTCAGTTGGAATGCTGCATTGAATTGCATAAGATTGAAGACACACTTCCCACAAGACAGAATTGCTTTGCCACAGCAAAAATTAAGGAGAGATTATCCATGAACGGACTTCTAAAAATTAACTAGTTCTTAACATGAAAAAGCAGAGTAGAATTAAAAACAAGAAATATCCATCCCTTGAAAGTATCTTCACCTTCAAAAAAACAAGGGAAGAAGGGAAATATTTTCCTCAAGACTTCAAGCATCACCAAAATTATAGACCAGTAGACCTATATCCAAAATTCTCATTTGTTGCTCCCTCTCTTCAGCGGTCAATGAAATTCCTGGGGTTCCTACAGTTCGTCATGAGAGTCATCGTCTTCCGATCCAGATTCTGATCCAGCACCTGGGGCACCACCTGATCTTTGATAAACGGCTGTGATGATTGGGTTACAAACAGCTTCCACCTCTTTAAGCTTCTCATCATAGTCCTCTTTCTCTGCTGTCTGATTGTCATCCAGCCACTCA